>NW_021168145.1:0-679 GCF_004154835.1 Alternaria arborescens
CTATAGAATTTAAGTCTGTTTAAAGAATAATAGAGTCAGAAATCTTAATATTTAAGTAAATAGCCTAGATGTTTCTTAACTTACTATTAGTTATTATCAAAGCTATCTAAAACGAGACTGTAGACAGCAGTTGTTATTATAGTAGCTAGTAATTCTTCTTAACTTTTGTAATAGACGTGTAACTATTCTAGAGAAGGTATTTTAACATTTGTATTTAAGTTGCGTATCTTTTACTCTCTTTACTACATCTTTACTGTTCTGTAACAAGAGCTTCTTCTTCTCTTCTAGAATTATAGGTGTAATAGATTAACGTAACTACGTATTACTAGATACGCTTTATAGTATAACTTTTAGCTCTATCTACTCTCTAGTAGTATTCTGCTACTATAAAATATTAAGGCTAATCTTTATTAGATTGCGTATATAGCAAACTAACTAACTCTCTTTTAAATGCTTTAAAAGGCTTCTAATCTTAAATTTTTGTTTTAGCGCTGTTTAGTATAATAGAATTACTTAGAGACTACTATTAGCTAAGCTAAATCAATAACTTATAAAGATAATAGAGTCAAGCTACTTTTATAAGAAAATAAAAAACTTTTACTTTATTAGGTTCTACTTTAGCTATATTATTATTTAAGAAGATATATACTTTAAAGGGTATATTCTTAGTAAGATAGTA
>NW_021168146.1:0-664 GCF_004154835.1 Alternaria arborescens
GTAATAATATTACAACAAAGCAACAGTCTTTACAACTCTTTCTATTATATCTCCTTACTATAGAGTAAGTTGTAAGCCTTATACAGGCTATATAAGAATAACGCAAGAGAGCTGCAAGTGTAACAAACCTAAGGCGTATAGTAGAGGACACTCTTTTTTTACTCTTAAAACAATAAGAGAGGTTTTTATTAAGGCTGCTGCTATTAAGGACGCTAGACTAGAAGAGGAGGTTTTGTAATAAGGGCTTAAGATACACGTCTTTTAAAGGAGCTAAGTACGCGCTAAACTTGCTTATAAG
Organism: Alternaria arborescens; assembly: GCF_004154835.1. NCBI lineage: Eukaryota > Fungi > Ascomycota > Dothideomycetes > Pleosporales > Pleosporaceae > Alternaria > Alternaria arborescens. Next base: position 299 of record NW_021168146.1, read on the forward strand.
GCGCGCCTTGCTCTATAGAGTAAGGTAAAGATTATTTTCTTTATAACTTACACTTATAGTCTAAATATATAAGCTATCTCTTACTGTCTTTAGTAACGTAAAGCAAGCACTATTGCTTATAGTTACGCCTTATATACTGTATAGGGAAAGAAGTAACTACAGCCTTAGCTAATCGCTTTTGTAGTTGTAAAGTAGCGAGGCTCTACTTCTTATTATTGCTTATTTGTAGATAGTAGAGCAGCTGCTTTATTATGTTTATCTTCTCTAAAAAACTATAATAATAACTTCTTAACACGTATACTGCGGCCCTTATAAGCTGTAATAATACTTTAGTATAATACTTGCGCATCTGCTAAGCGTTCTCTC
>NW_021168147.1:0-663 GCF_004154835.1 Alternaria arborescens
AATCCGCTACCGCATCAACCACATTACTAAGCTTGAATTTCTGCCAGCCTTTAAGGTAGCCTTTGATCGCGCGTTCACGGCAGCTAATATCTGCTCAGCCTTTAGAGGCGCAGGCCTTGTCCCTCTCTAGCCAGACGCTGTCCTGTTAAAGCTAGACGTAAAGCTGCGTACGCCTACTCTAGCTGCTCTGCCAGAGGCTGTCTGGGAGGCTCGTACACCAAGCAACGTACGTGAGCTTGGGGCTCAATCAACGTTAATTCGTGAGCGCGTTAGGAAGCATAAGAGCTCGTCACCAGCTTCTATTCTTGAAGCAATCAAGTAGCTTGAGAAAGGAGCAGAGATAATGATGCTCTCAGCTAAGCTAATGCGCGATCGGATTGCTAGCCTTAAGAAGGCTAATAAGGCAGCATTAGAGCGAAAGAAGCGTAAGAAGAAGCGTATACAGAAGCGAGGAGTCTTAACAAAGGGAGCTAGAGAGGATATAATTGCTTAATGTAAGGCTAATCAGCAGATTGCTCGTAAGGAGCGTCAAGGTAGAGAGCAATCAGGCCTCAGCCGCCAGGCTTTAGCGCGCTGTAGCAGGTGCAGAGAGCCTAGGCACAACGCACGTACGTGTAAAAAAGATACTGTATGTACTGCTTAATCTATTGTATTAATATCTAT
>NW_021168148.1:0-663 GCF_004154835.1 Alternaria arborescens
AATCCGCTACCGCATCAACCACATTACTAAGCTTGAATTTCTGCCAGCCTTTAAGGTAGCCTTTGATCGCGCGTTCACGGCAGCTAATATCTGCTCAGCCTTTAGAGGCGCAGGCCTTGTCCCTCTCCAGCCAGACGCTGTCCTGTCAAAGCTAGACGTAAAGCTGCGTACGCCTACTCCAGCTGCTCTGCCAGAGGCTGTCTGGGAGGCTCGTACACCAAGCAACGTACGTGAGCTTGAGGCTCAATCAACGTTAATTCGTGAGCGCGTTAGGAAGCATAAGAGCTCGTCACCAGCTTCTATTCTTGAAGCAATCAACCAGCTTGAGAAAGGAGCAGAGATAATGATGCTCTCAGCTGAGCTAATGCGCGATCGGATTGCTAGCCTTGAGAAGGCTAATGAGGCAGCATCAGAGCGAAAGAAGCGTAAGAAGAAGCGTATACAGAAGCGAGGAGTCTTAACAAAGGGAGCTGGAGAGGATATAATTGCTCAATGTGAGGCTAATCAGCAGATTGCTCGTGAGGAGCGTCAAGGTGGAGAGCAATCAGGCCTCAGCCGCCAGGCTTTAGCGCGCTGTAGCAGGTGCAGAGAGCCTAGGCACAACGCACGTACGTGTAAAAAAGATACTGTATGTACTGCTTAATCTATTGTATTAATATCTAT
>NW_021168149.1:0-661 GCF_004154835.1 Alternaria arborescens
AAACTTACTTTAAGATTAAGTTATTAAAGTCTCTAAAAATAAGTAGACAATAAATAAGCTTAGTCTTAAGTAGCTAGAGCACTTTAATAAGTATATAAAAAAGAGAGTTATTAGTAGCTATTGCTTACTAGTTATTAACAGTTATAAAAGCTATAACTTAATTAATTTCTACTAGTTTTATAAAAAGAAGAAGATAATTACCCTCTGCATGCCTCTGCATTTATTGCACTTACTATAGCTGCTTAATATTAGGTGTTTTACGCTATTAAAGAAGGCGTATAAGTGCTAAGCTAAGAAGCTAATACGTAATAAGATTACTTATATTACTAAAATAGAGTTCTTACTATGCTTTAAAGCAGCTTTTAACGCTGCTATTATAAAAAGCAATATTTTAAGAGGATTTTAAGGCGCTAGCTTAGTTCTACTTAACTTAGACACTATAGTATTAACGCTTAATATCTACTTACGTACTTTACTATTACTTACTATTAAAGACAGTCTTTAGTAGTTGCAAACTTTAAGCAATACTTTAGAACTAAGGTCTTAAATAAAGCTAGTTCTTAAGAAGTTTTAGAAGTATATAAATAGCTTACTTACTTTAATAGTTAAAGTAGTAAAAAGCCTCTCTAAAAGCGTAGAGATAATAGCGTATACTTTAGTA
>NW_021168150.1:0-658 GCF_004154835.1 Alternaria arborescens
GATAACAACCTTTGCCATCCTATGTCTACTGTGGGCGCCTGTCAACTGCGGCAGCGCGATAGGTAAGTCTACAATATCGCCTTGCTTGTCAACGTAGTGGGCAACGATACCCAAGAACCCACGCTTGCTACCCTTTGTCGTCTAGCCATTAAAACTTATGTGTATCTTGCTCTGTGCCCGCGACAGTTCTGTGACGACTTGCGGCCGTAAGTGGTCGTACAGGCGCATAACGTAACGAGAGACGCTGTTGTGGGACGTCTACAGTGCCGCTTCTGCTTGGACGTTGGCTGACGATATTAATTGTCGAAAAGCTGGCGATTCAAACGTAGACAGTGGGAGGTTAGCTTTAATAAGCCAGCTAACTGCGTTAAGCTGAAAGCGCTGGGAGTTGAAGCCGGAGAGCTCGTTCGCGATACTCTGGCTAACCCGATTGCTAGTAAGTACTTGTTGGAGGACACTTATCGTTGTAGAACGAGCTGTTACGTGAGGTGGTTGGTGGCCATGGCCGCGTCTCTTCTCTCTAAGGTGTCGATGGGCAGAAGACGTTGAGTTTGTTGTTTCGTATACCTTCGTGACGCCGAGGTTAATAAGCTTATGCTCGTAACAATAGCGGCATACGAAATATATGCGTTGAGGATTGCTTCGCAGCGCGACGCGC
>NW_021168151.1:0-645 GCF_004154835.1 Alternaria arborescens
TATTACCTACAGTTATACCTTACAGTAGCGCTTAGCGTTAGAGCTTAGGCTTAAAATATTATACTATTAAAACTGCGTATAATACTATATTACTCTATTACTAATATATTCAAATTTATATTACAGGTACTAGCTATTATATATTTCTAGTAAATACTATATATAGAAGATTAGTCTAATATGCCTAGAAAGATAACAGCTCAACTATGCTAGTCTCTAATATTACTACTATCTTTCTGCCTTATTTGTTGTATCTAACTTGCCTACGTATACTATATCTAAAGCTTTTTTAATTAATATACCTTCTCTAGAATAATTACACGCCTATTATAATAGTTAGGATAATGTTACTAGCTCTTATAATAATAACTACGTACTAACAACTTTTTATAGCTTTAATAGACTAAAAGATAGACCTATTATAGTTTGCTTAAACCCTCTTACAGTCTCTTTTTAGATAGCTACAGTTATAACTAATAATAAATTAAGAAATATTAAGGCTCTTTACTAAAATATAGAGATATATAATATTATTATTCTTTAAATAGACTTATATTTTATAAGACTATTCTAGGCAAGATAAGCAACTAAATATACGTAATATAGCTAATTAGAGCAAGTTAACGTCTTTCTAAGTGTTATTAA
>NW_021168152.1:0-620 GCF_004154835.1 Alternaria arborescens
ATACCCTGCCTGGAACCGCAGGTATTCAATTGGTGTTACCCGCTCGAATACTAAAAATCCGTTCAATAATATTCCCCACAGTACCGACTTCCTTAGATGGGGTAGCCGTTTCTCAGGCTACCTCTCTGGAATTGAACCCTAATTCCCCGTTACCCGTTGAAACCATGGTAAGCCAATACCTTACCATCGAAAGTTGATAGGGCAGAAATTTGAATGAACCGTCGCTAGCGCAAGGCTATGCGATCTGTAAAAAATTATCATAAACCACCCAAAAGCCCCGAAGGGCATTGGGCTTTTATCTAATCAACGCATCCCTTCCGAAGTCGGGGTTTTCAGCATGTATTAGCTCTAGAATTACCACGGATATCCAAGCGGTAAGGTATTTTCAAATGAACGATAACTGATTTAATGAGCCATTCGCAGTTTCACGGTATGATCTGCCCGCACTAGGATTCGCATTACTGCACAACTCTAGGCGTGCACCGCCCGAATCCCCCCTAGGGAGGTTTCAACGCGGTATAAATTGCTTAATCTTGAAGACAAGCGTACGAGTTCCCCAGTCATTTCATCTGGTGTAGCGAGAAAGGCGTTTCCCCCGATGCAAGCATAACCAGAATCAA
>NW_021168153.1:0-618 GCF_004154835.1 Alternaria arborescens
TTGATTCTGGTTATGCTTGCATCGGGGGAAACGCCTTTCTCGCTACACCAGATGAAATGACTGGGGAACTCGTACGCTTGTCTTCAAGATTAAGCAATTTATACCGCGTTGAAACCTCCCTAGGGGGATTCGGGCGGTGCACGCCTAGAGTTGTGCAGTAATGCGAATCCTAGTGCGGGCAGATTATACCGTGAAACTGCGAATGGCTCATTAAATCAGTTATCGTTCATTTGAAAATACCTTACCGCTTAGATATCTGTGGTAATTCTAGAGCTAATACATGCTGAAAACCCCGACTTCGGAAGGGATGCGTTGATTAGATAAAAGCCTAATGCCCTTCGGGGCTTTTGGGTGGTTTATGATAATTTTTACAGATCGCATAGCCTTGCGCTAGCGACGGTTTATTCAAATTTCTGCCCTATCAACTTTCGATGGTAAGGTATTGGCTTACCATGGTTTCAACGGGTAACGGGGAATTAGGGTTCAATTCTAGAGAGGTAGCCTGAGAAACGGCTACCCCATCTAAGGAAGTCGGTACTGTGGGGAATATTATTGAACGGATTTTTAGTATTCGAGCGGGTAACACCAATTGAATACCTGCGGTTCCAGGCAGGGTAT
>NW_021168154.1:0-617 GCF_004154835.1 Alternaria arborescens
TTAAAGTCTCTATAAGTATATAGTTTTATACTATACTATTTGTGTACTAGACTTATAGTACTTAAGCTACACTATATACTCTACTATATACTTCTAATATATCTAATTTAATACTAGATAAATATTCAAAGATATAGTCTAGGTAATTCTGTTATAGCTTTGTTACTACTATGTTTTTTGCATAAGAACAAAAATATTAATAAGTTTAGCGCCTAGTGTTAAGCTTAGGACTTTTATATTATATTATTAGAATTGTTTACAATACTACTTTACTTTATTACTAATACTTCTACATTAATATTATAAGTAGTAGCTGTTTTATCTTTCTACTTAACACGCCTAAAAAGATAATAGCTTAACTATACTAGTCTCTAATACTACTTCTATCTTTCTATATAATCTATTATATCTACATTGCTTACGTATACTATCTTAAAAGCTTTGTTAACTTATCTTCGCGCGTAATTAGTTAAAGAATTTAATCAAGTTATTGATAAGAAAGATAAAGACATAAAGATATAAAAGAAGAAGAGTTATAATATTAAAGCAGCTTCGTTTATAAGTAATTAAAGAAATATATAACCTAATTTTAGAGAGTTAAGAAGAATATAAGCTGA